>NW_024498573.1:796919-814983 GCF_017590055.1 Onychostruthus taczanowskii
GTCCGCGGAGGCAATTAGCGCTAATTAACGGAGGGGGCGCCGCGGCGGCGGGCGGGGACGGGTCAGGGTCTGGGGCCCGCGGGAGGAGCAGCGGCAGCGGCCGGAGCAGCATCGGCGGCGGCGGGGGGAGCGGTGCTGCCGCCGCCGCGGCCCCGAGGGGCGGCTGTTGACCCCCCCCAGCCGGCTGCCGCCCCCGCCGCGGGGCGCCATGGCCGTGGGCGGCTGAAGGAGCCCCAGCGCCCTCCCCCGGACGAGGTAAGGGCGGCGGGGGGTCCCGCGGGGGCTGCGCTTCCCCCCGGGAAGTTCCCTGGGGAGGGGTGGGGGTGTCTGAAGGGGGGGAGCGGGGGGCGCGGGCGGGGAGCGCGGCCGAGCCCCGCGCGGGGCTGGTGCTGCTGAAGTGGGTGTGCCAGGAGACGGCTCAACAGGTCCCGACACATTTCTCTGAAAACTGTACTTTGCAAAGGCGATTTTATTGCAATCCGGCGGTTTTAAGTATTTGCAGCGTTTTCCGCCCTTGAGCCGACTCTCGCAGCTGATTTTTGACACGTTTCCTACGCTGGATGATTCGCTGCCTTGGTTTTTTTTTTTTTGGGCGTTGGGGGAATTGTCAAATGAAACAACTACCTTTTCCCTCCCCTTCATGTTAAAAAGGAAGAAGGCAGCGCTGGAGGTATTCTTGTGTTTTCTGTATTTTTTCCGGTGGCCGGCAGTGTCCACCTTAAGCAGCAGCGCAGCAGTTCGGGGTGCCCCGCTCGGGGCTGCGGCTCCCGGGGCTCCGCTCCCCGGGCAGCGCGGCCGGGACCCCCGGAGCTCCTGGCGCTGAGCCGCTCCCGCCCGGGCCACCTTAAGGTTTTACACGTGGGGCCTTTTCGTCGCTCGCAGCCTTAACTTTGCGCACAGAAATAGCGGCGGGGCTGCGGGGCTGTGGCGGTGTCCCCGTGCCCGGCGGGAGGGGACGGGCTGGCAGTGCCCCCCGGACTGCGGCAGTGCGGGCAGGGCGCTGCCGGGGCAAGGCCGGACACCGTGTCGGAAGTTTGCCGAAGAATTTACAGTGTTTCTCCAAATATTTATGCTCTCTGCCGAAAAAAAAAAAAAAAAAAAACATGTAGCAGATACAAACATCTGAAACTTACGAGGTTTGTTTTCAGTGTCGGGTGTGTTTGGAGAGTAGCCGTGAACGGGTGGAAGCTAATAAAAATCCTGCTTTATTTTGGGCTGGATTTTATTTATAAATTTCAGATGTATTTAAAAAATTATGCGGGGTCTACTGCGAGATGGGTGGGTTGCATTTCAAGACTGAACCGTGCAAAGGTGGCAAACGCTGTGTTTTGTGGTGGGAAGGTCGAGTCCCGGGGAATGCCAAACCACGGAGGTGCCGCCTCTGGGAGCTCCAGACCTGCTCTGCAAGGGGAGAGCTGACTTGGAAAGGTGGCAAATGTCGTTTTTCCCTGCTCAAGGTGTAGTTAAATACCAGGGAAATTTACCTGGCAAAATTTGTAAACCGGGTCCTTTAACAATTCTTACATTTCCTTAGTGCACGATGGGTGACAGAGCTGAAGAGTGCGTGTACAGATGTCACGTGCCGGAGCTTTATTCCGAGTTGCGTGCAGGCAGACTTACCCCTTCATCCAGGTTTAGCAAAGCTTTAAAATACATAGTTCCTCCTCACCAGACAGAAACCAAAACCTAAAACCCCCTGAAAACAAGTGCAGTGTGTCTGAGAGACGTGGCACGTGTCAGCCCAGAGCGTGCTGTGCCGTGCCTTCGCTCTCAGAGCAGCTGAGCCAGGTTCGCCAGGCGAAGGACTCAGACTTTTCATTTTAAAGCTGTTATTAAGGTGTCCTTGCTGTGCTGACTTTGACTGCTTCTCATCTTTTTATAGTTAATGGTAAAGTAATGGATTCCAAAGAATTGCTTAACCCGTTGGATCAAGACGAAACCAGGAAAAATGCACTCATCAGTACCAAAGGAGGGATCGTGATGGACTTCCATCCACCCTTCAGGGGTGGAGCTACTGTCCAAGCCCCTGTGTCTACATCTCCTCTCCCTGCATCTTCTCAGTCAGATTCCAGTCAGCAACCTGCTTTGGCTGACTTTCCAAAAGGATTAGGAAACAATGTGCCTCAGCCAGACCTTTCCAAGGCGGTGTCGCTCTCGATGGGACTGTACATGGGTGAAACAGACGCAAAAGTGATGGGAAACGACCTTGGATTTTCGCACCAGGGCCAAATCGGCATCTCTTCCGGAGACACGGACTTCAGGCTCCTGGAGGAAAGTATTGCGAGCTTGAACAAGTCCTCGAGCCTGGCCGAGGACGCCAAGGGAACCGCGTCTTCTGAGGTGCCGCTCGAGCCGGATTTCCCAGGCATGGCCGCGCGCGGCGTCCCCGCGGAGTCGGGAGCTGCGGTCCAAAGCCAGGTGGGCTCGAATGGTGGCAACTTGAAGTTGTTTTCCGAAGACCAAAGCACCCTGGATATCCTCCAGGATTTGGAATTGCCGCCGGTGTCGCCGGGCAAGGAGCCCAACGGGAGCCCGTGGCGGCTGGACCCGTTGCTCGATGACGGTGGCTTGCTCTCCCCCATATCCGCGGACGACGCCTTTCTCCTGGAAGGAAGTCTCGGCGAAGACTGCAAGCCTCCTCTTTTATCTGACACTAAACCTAAAATTAATGACCGTGGTGACCTTTTACCCAGTTCCAAAATGCCAATGCCTCAAGTGAAAACAGAAAAGGAAGACTTCATTGAACTGTGTACTCCCGGCATCAAGCAGGAAAACATGGGCCCTCTTTACTGCCAGGCCAGCTTCTCCGGGTCGAACCTGCTGGGTACGAAAGTCTCGGCCATCTCCATCCACGGTGTCAGCACCTCTGGGGGACAGATGTACCACTATGATTTAAATACTGCGTCGCTCTCTCAGCAGCAGGATCAGAAACCAATTTTTAATATCATTCCATCTCTTCCTGCCGGGTCAGAAAATTGGAATAGGTGCCAGGGATCGGGGGACGAGGCATTGGCTCCGCTGGGAACGCTCAACCTCTCTGGCAGACCTGCTTTCTCTAATGGCTATTCAAGGTAATTAGTTTGTGTTGCTCTTTATTAAAACGCTACAAGTGTGTTTAGCACAGCTCCATGCATGCTGGTTTGTTGCTTGGGCTTTTTTTCCTTTTTTTTTTTTTTCCTTTTTCCATTTGGTATGTGTGGCTGATCAGACATCACTGGGGAGTGTTTATCCCACAGTACAACATCAGCTTTAAACAACTACTCAATTTATTGGTATTAAAGGGAAGAAAACTGGAGTGGAGCTGGCATGGTCTAAAAAGTAAATAAATAAAAATAAAACTTCCAGTATACAGCGTAGAGGGAAAATCGAGTATGTGGTAGCAGGATCCATACACAGGCAGTATGGAAGGAAGTATTTAAGTGTATACAAAAGCTCCTTCGTTCCCAGGGGTTAGAGGATCAATCACTGTGGGCTTTTTTTCCTTCCTAGCATTACTTAAATGTTATGCACAAAAATAACTTGGTTGCTGGGTAAATTTCTAGAATTACATTTAAGCTGAACTGGAGTTTTCGCTGTGCTCGGTATCGCATTTGCCTTACATGGACAAGAAGATTCCGAGTGGGAAACACTCAGCAGCTTGTTCAATAATGCCTTTGAAGAGATAAGAGTATTTGCAGTCGGGCTTAAACATACCTGGAATTTAACTCCAAGTAGAAGGGCAGGAGGGGGTGTGGGGAGCTGGGTCCTACCTGCGGGCAGTGCCTTGGTGGTTGTGTTTCCTGCAGAGCTGCAGCTGTTGCAGGGAAGCACTGCTGCAGGAGCAGCTCTGGGACAGTTTTGGGACAGCTCTGGGATAGGTGTGCTCGGCTGTGCTGCTGGAATGGTTCTGGTTCCGGGGGAACACCCAGCTCTGTGTCTCCCTCGGCTGCTCTGCGTTCAACAACTCCTTGCACGAGCAGCGTGTGGCCTCCGCGGAGCGGGATTTGTGGAGTCTGTCAGAAAACGGCCCTGCAAGTGCCTGTGCAGAAACCTGGCATTTGTAGGCTTTTAATGAAGGATCTGCTTTAACATTCTGGGTTTTGTTGCTCTGCTGACGATTGGATCCCCGGGGTGTTCCCGCCAGTCCCGGGGCTCTCCCTGCGCGATATTTGCTCCGTTTTCCCATGGCTGGAATGAAGTGTGCGAGGATTCCTTCTTTGTTTCAGGAAGACAACTTTTAGCTTGCTTTCATTCTCAGTTTCTTTCATGGATTTTGATTTCTGTTGTCAATGTGTTTCTTTTTTTTCTTTGAAGTGTTTAAAACAATTTGTCATGTAAGTGATGCAGAAAAGAAAATCAAAGTCTGTGGCTAGACTCCACCTTGATTCGTGAATATTCAGCGTGTCTTACCATTTATTTCGACAGACTAGAAATGCTTTGTGCTAACCTTTTGCATAATTTGTCCAGTTCCGTGTTGTATTTAGTTTGTTTCATGGTTTGTTTTTTTTTTTTAGTTTATTTCCTCTGTTCTCACTGTATCTTTAATGATCATCATAAACTTTGTGTCAAAGCAAGAAATGTTTCTGCATTGGGGAGGAGGCTTTCAGGGGCAGTTTCAACGGGCAGATTCCCCGGTGGTGATGGAAATGTCACTTTTGAGGGTGACTCCAGGAGGGCCGCGCTGTGCAGAGCCCCCCGCGCTCGGGGCGCGGAGCAGGAGCTGCGTGCCCAGCCCTGCGGAGCTCGGCCACCGCGGCTCCTGTGTGCGATCCTGCAGGGATGGGCAGCTCCCCCGGGCTGTCCCGGAGCAGGGCGACGTGTTTTGGGCTGGCTGGGGCAGGGCAGGGACTGGCCCCGAGCATCCCCGCTCCAGCCGCCTCCTCCCCTGCCCAGGCTTATCCACGCTGGGGCTTCAGCGTTGACGTTCTTGCTTCCTGCAAGGTCATCTTACATTTTATTGCTTCCTTTTTGCCGTAAGATAATGCTTTTTTTTTTTTTTTCTTTATGTGTAAAGAATTTCGAGGTGGCTCCTAGTTGAGCTTTGCATAAAAATGCATTATTCACAAGTCTGTGGAAGCTGTTCTTACTTCCCAAGGATTTTTATATGCTTCAACTACAAAGTCCAGGTCTAAAAACAGCATTGTTTGGGTTTGCTTTATTAGTTTTATTCTATAACAT
Source organism: Onychostruthus taczanowskii (assembly GCF_017590055.1). NCBI lineage: Eukaryota > Metazoa > Chordata > Aves > Passeriformes > Passeridae > Onychostruthus > Onychostruthus taczanowskii. The sequence continues at coordinate 802,077 of NW_024498573.1, forward strand.
TCAGGCAAGTCCATCTTCCTTTTACAGTGTTTGAGGTATTAATGAACCCTGGGTTTGAAGCAGGAATTTTTTTTCTTCTTGAACCTTGCCAGAAATATTTGGTCTAAACTGGGTTAGTTTAAGGTGATGTATTGTGGATTTGTTTGTTTTTCTTGCAGAAGACTTAACAAAATTGGCATTTGTTTTAGAAACAAAGGAAGGACTCCCTTGCCAGGTTCCCGTGGTCTGGTTTTTTTTAGGTACTAAATGTGAGAGATGGAGACTGGGATTTTGAGAAGCTTCAGTTTCCAGGAGGAAATACTTTTTGGTGTTTGTAGAATTATTTGTCTACTAAAAACATATTAGTTGTAGCCTGAACATAGGGGAAGAAAAGCTGCAGTTCAGCCCTGGTGTTCAGGCTGTATTTAATCTGCCTGTTTAAAGGGAAACCTGGAATGTCCCTTTCTGTCCACTCAGGCTGGAATTGATGTCATGCCATTTCTGAGTGTTTTTGCTCCTCCGGGTAGCCCAGCGTGCTGGCTTTAATGAGACAAGTGATAATCAGGCCCAAGAAAACCAATCAATTTGCAGCGCACGGCAGGAGGGATCCAGAAGTCAACAAGCAGAATGCAAACTTCAGGAATTTGATTAATGGGGATGAACTGGCAATAATCAATGAGCTGCTGTTGGTGGAAGAGCCAGCTGGTGCTGAGCTGCTGAAGCTCTGAGCTGCAGCTCCTCAGACTGCAGATCTGAGCAGCAGGGAGGCTCTGGCCAGCAGGACAGCTTTGTCTGGGATTGCTCAGGGTCCCCCCTCCGAGTCCATGAAGAGGATGGACACAATAAAAGGGAGGCAAAAGTAGGCTAACAGACATCTTACCTTAGATTGTCCTCAGTGGCAGTGAGACAGCAGCTGGAAGAGGAGCAAATGGAGCTGCAGTGCTTCACTGAAGGGCTGGAGGATTTGCTGGCGTCCCCTGCGATGGGATGTTGCTGGGATTTATTACACAAACCCAGGGAAAACCGTTCCATTTCAAGGAAATGGTTTTAGCAACACGCACTCGTGGGGCTCTTGCATGGTATATACATTAAATCCCTCGCTCAGCTCCTGTTGCTCTGACTTCCTGGAGATGTGGCTTGTTGTGGGGGGAGTGAAGGATGCTGAGAACCAGCCCAGCAATGCAGGGTTTGCTCCCACAGCCAGAATTCACAGAAACTGGGCCCCACTGGCAGTGTTATGGCTTCTCTTATTACAGTTGAAATCATTCCTAGTACTTAAGCTTGCGGGGGATAAGGATCATTAAGGAAGTTTAAGAAAGGGCAAGAGCTGAGAGAAGCCATTAAAGAGGAGGAGAGTCTGGAAGGAGGAAAAGTTTCTCTGGTCGGTCCCAGTGCAAAGCCTTGCTTCCAAAACTCACCCTTCTGCCCTTCTACCCTTGACTCTTAAACTGGGATTCTTGTTGGGCTCAGGTGCTGTGAGAAGGAAGGGGAAGAAAGGGGTTGTTTGCCAGCAGTGGTAAAGGTCAGTTGTCCGTTTGTCTTGCCGCTTTGTTTCCCTCGGCTGCTGGCCAAGGCCGGTGGCTTGGCAGGGCTGGCTGCAGAGCTTTCAGTGCTGCCTGACTCAGCAGAGTATAATGGATGGGACATCCGCAGCCGGGGCTTTTTTAATCATTCTGTTTTGATATAAAACCCAGGCGTGGTGTTTGGAGTGCTCGGGGTTCCAGCAGTCTGTGTTGTGATTTGTCAGCTTCATGTAATACTGTACTTGGGGGGCTTGGCTCTGGAAGTACATGGTAAAAACCCAGTTGTTTTGGCAGAAAGGGGTGAATCAGGAATGCCTGCAGAATGTGCTCTAAGGTGCTGTGGAAAGGTAACTACGTAAATGTGAGCTCATGTAAGATGTAATCCACTTTTCCCAGTTTTGGCTGATCCTTCCATGGAGTTCATAGCCAAGGAGGTTGCTGTAAATCCAGTCCAAATGGTCAGCTTCTGCAAGTATATTTCTCCTGACAATGATCTCTATTTTAAACTTAATTCTGACTTATAAAACAACCTTATTTTTGTTGTCCATACAATATTTTTTTTTAAATTTATTTCCATGGTTAAACCCCTTGTACTCTCCTGCTGCCAGTGAAGGCAAAGCTGTGGTTGAACGAGTCCTACTCACGAATCTTCCCAGCAATGTGAAATACAGGTATTATCCAACTCCTACATTGTATATTTACCATGCTAAAGATTACTTTTACAGTGAGAGCAATTTATCTTGGGGGAAGCAAATTTCCCTTCTTCCTTTGATTATTGCTGCTCATGCTGGAAATGAACAAGTGGTGCATATTCTGTGTGTTTGTGTAACTGCAAACTGGAATTATTTCTGCACTTTAAAAGGTTCCCACATCCTCTTTGGACTAGCATTCATTTTTGGGGTGGTTGGAGCCAGCCTGAGCTGCTATTCCACCCCGAGGTGCTGCTGTAGTGTCGTGTATGTGTTCTACAAACATTCCCCGTGGTATCAGTCTGGGGGAAAACAACATCCCAATAAAATCCTGTTTTCAATCCAAGTTGCAGGCGATGGGAAAAGCTTTGTAGAGCTGTAGTTACAATTACCTTGGGTTTGTGTTGTTAAAATAAGTGAGTGTCACCTCTGGTGTAGGGAAATGAACTTGGGAGTGCCTTTGTGATCAGCTTGGAGCTCAGGAGCACAGAACACGTGTGTGTGCAGCAAGGAGGTTTCTGGGCAGAGCACTTGGATGTGCTGAGTGCTGTGCTCCAGACCCAGGGAGTTTGGGTTAAGCCCTCTTTGGTTTCCCAGCCTTTGTCTCGCAGAGTCTCAAGTATACACAGATTTTAATCTTATTTACTGAAGAATTAATGTGTGGCACTGTTGCATGTAGAGATGATTGTTCTCATCGCAGGGATTTTCCGGCTGATTCACTGCAGTAGGAGATCCATTGATAACCATTTGTAACAGCCACTGTAGTGTGAGAGCCACTGATGGCCTTCTGTAACACAGCCTTTGCTTAAACAGCCTCACAGAGCAGGAGTTAATCCTGTGCTGGGTTCTGGAAATACTGGTCAGATGCTGTCAGTGGATGGCCTCGTCCCCCTGGGACAGGAGTGAACCAGTACAGCTGGAACAGATGACACACGCAAAAAAAGAATCATTTCATCTCATTGTCTTGGCTCTGACTCCAGAGCAGCTCTTTTGGGCTATCTGTGGGAAAAAACCAAAACACAAAATTGACGGTTTCTGTGCCCCTTTGTGAGGGTGTGACCAATTGTGGCCGTGGCATTGCTGTCACCTGCAGAGGGATGTCAGCAGAGGGTCACCTGCGCGGAGTGAGCTCCATCCACGGGCTGGAGCACTTGGTACCACAGAGCTGGGGGGCAGCTGGAAGGCTCTTGGGGGGCAGCTGGAAGGCTCTGGCCATGCAGCTCTTGCTGCCTGTGGGCAGGAGAAGCAGCAGGTGTGGGTTGTCCCCATGTGTAACCAGTCCAGCACCGGGGTCCTTACTGGGGTGTCAGTGACTGTGTCCCAGAAGTGCAAGGTTGGGCTGGGAGGACAGTCCAGCACAATTTGTGTCTCTCCTGGGGGTTTTCCTCCTTACCTCACCTTCACTCCAAAGAAGGTGTTGTGCCTGTGCCTCCTCCATCCTGGCCTGACTGGGCTCCCACAGACCTCTGCCATGATGTTTCCTGCTGGGATTCCATCCCTGGGTGAAGCAGTGTCTCCCTGGGCTCGAGCCATGCCTGCATTGCTTGAAATAGAGCTACAGAACACCTGACAGAGCATTCTGCTCCCTGTCCCGTGGCCTGGCTGTGTCACCTCGGTGTCCCAGAGGTGTGTGGCAGGAGCAGGAGGAGCAGCTGCAGCTCCTGTGGCTCAGGGAGCTGTAAGGCTGGAGCTGAGCTTTGGAATTCAGGGATGGTAGATGAGGTCAGGTTTTCTCCCTGCTCGTGTGTGAAAGCCAGTTCAGCCTCCAGGACATGGTGTTACTTACCCAGGATATCATGTAGAGTTCTCTAATCCTGGTGCCTTAAATCAATAATCACCACAATTGTCTGGATTTCTGGAGGAAATTGTGCTCTTCAGATGTCATCTTGACATGGTGTGTGGAGAATGTTTCTGTACCAGCCCGCTGCCTTTTAATCCAGCCAGTGCCAGTGGCTCACCAGCAAACCTCCAGCTCTACCTGTGGAGCTCCCAGTCCATGCTAAATCTTCCTAGAAAATTACAATCCTGATGTATTTTGGAAATTAATATCCCACAGACTGCTGATACTTTGCTGTGGGGATGCAATATCATACACAATTTCCCCTTTTTGATCAAATATCTTGGGTTTTATGACGTTGCAAATGCAAAAGTACTGTTGGGGAAGGGATTCTAAAATAATGATCATGTCTTTCTTGAATTCAGTTTACTGCTACTGTAATTTAGTAAAGAAAACGAGTTTCATATTGGATTTTACAGTAATACATTCTTCATACTATTTGTAATATGTTTGTACAGTTACTGTGTGTCAGAAAGCAGCTGGAGATCATCAAATTTCTGCACCACAGTCACACAAGATTTAATATGAAACTTGTGAGCAGCAGGGCGCCATTTACTCTTGTGTGCTTCATTCAGACACTTCTTATTTCTCACTACTTTTATTTGTGTAGCTGAGTTAAAAGTTAGCAAGTATTGCTCAGGATGGGACTTTTAATAAGGAAATGAGGGCACAAATGAGTAGTTTGACTCAAAATACTACTTGAGAAACTCAGAAATGTGTTGTAGAGTCAAGGAGGAGCAAGTCATGAAGTACCATTGAAGTCTGTCATCTATTCTAGCAGCAAATAATGGAAGTGATTTCACTGCTCACTGGCTTGGTTTTCTTTTTTCCAAGAAACCTGGAAAAGGTCCTGTCATTGTCCTCACCCAGAAGATCCTTTGTGGTGCACTTCTGGGTGCAGCAGGGACTTCAGTCTTTTCTTGCTAGGAACTTCGCAGGCAGGATGATTTTTTGGGGTGTTTTTGGTGTGTGTTCCTGTGCTGAGTGTTTGAACCCCTGTTCTGCTGGCCGTTCTCATGGACAGGAGGGCCTGGAAGGTGGGTGAGCTCTTTGCTCACGAGTGGGCAGAGCTTGGCTGCATCTCACTGCTGAGAGGGATGTGAAAACAGGATATGCCAGGTTAGACATTCTGTGAGGCTATTACAGAATTCGGTTCTGCTTTTAGATGAGCATCCTCCCGGCGTTGCACAGCTCCATTCCAGCTGTGTGAACTGGCTACGACAAGGGAGGGTTTCCATGGATCTCCTCCTTCCCAGCTGGCATTGGGAAGGGCAGGGCTGCTTGTGTGCATGCCCCTGGCCTTGCTTTGGGCTTCGTGGTGTCCCCTTGCCTTCCCCTGCCCTCGCAGCCTGCTCTGAGAGCACCGCTCTGGCTTTGGGGGTTCTCGGGGGTTTTTACTGCCGAGCTCCGGCAGGTCCCTCTGCCCCGAGCCAGGAGTCTGGAGTCTGTGACACAATCGAGCGGCTGGTGTGGTTTATTTCTGCTGCCGGGGCTCGGAGAACCTGCTCCGAGGTGGGGTGGGGTGTGGGGGTGCAGAACAGGGTCTGGGGGGGCTCGGTGTGGCCGGGGAGCCGTGCCAGGGCCGGGCTGCCGGAGCGCCTCCGACACCGCGCTGCCAGTGGGCTGGGCTGGGGGGGTGGGGAGGGGGGCCTGCAGGAGCCTCTTAGGGAGCTGGGGTAGGCATGGAGAGCTGGGAGGCTTTTGGGGGACTGGAGTGAGCTGGGGGGCTTTTGGGGGGCTGGGCAGGGGGAGATGGGCTAGGGTGAGCAGGGGGAGCTGCAGGAGCCTCTTGGGGACCTGGAGTGGGCAGGGGGACCTGGGGAGCCTTTTCTGGGGCTGGGGTGGGCAGGGGGCTCTGGGCCGGGCTCGGGGGGCTGTGCCACGCTGCTGCTGCTGTGCCCAGCTCCTCAGTGATGCCCAGGGCTCAGAGCAGAGCTCAGCAGCAGTCTGGCTGTGCAGGAGGGGCCGTGTTCCGATGGATGTGCTGCCAGGACAGGACTGGGGGATCCCCCCCAGCACTCAGAAATGAGGGGGGGGGCGTGTGAGTACAGCTGTAATGTATTAAACTCAACATTTTGTTTGTGATTTTGGTAGCTTTTCAGTTGGTCAGGTGCTGACCTGCCCAAGAAGAGCCAAGATGCATCTGATCAGCGTTGTCTGGCTCTCTGATGAGCACAGTCAGATGCTGTCAGTTCAGAATGGTGTGTTTTAAACCAGCACACCTATCCACAGGCACGCTGTCCGTTGCTGTGTACCCACATATTTTTTCCTCTTGCCTATTTTTTTCCCTCCCCTGAGAGTTTCTGTTACCTTTCTGAAGCAATAACTTCCTAAAGCCATCAGCGAGGTTTTGAATAAATCCGTGCTGAAAACGTGCACGTTCTGCGTGCACATGTGTGGATTTGTTGTGCAAGAATGCAGTTCAGGCTTGTTAACTTCAAAAACAAAAACCAAAACTAAATAAAGAAAAGAACTGGCAGACTTGATAGTTTCGTGTGGATTTCAGTTTGCATGTAGATTTCAATTTCCTACTACCCGGCTGTTGTTTTCTCTCTTGTATTTTTTTCCTGTGGGTTACTTTTGCTACCAGGGCCTTTGATGGTTTATTTTGCCAGCTGAATTTCTGTTAATCTCGTGTTCCTTATGAATTGCTCCCAAATCAATTGTGCTGTCCCCTTATGAGGGCCATGCAGGTATAATTAGACTTTTTTTTATAAAGGACTCTGCATCTTGGTTCTCTTAAAACATGGACGAGATTAGAACATAAGCCAGTATGAGAAAAACGGTCATATCTGAAAACAGACTTTTAAAACAGCTTTAAAAATGAAAAATCTTGAACTTCGTTTGCAGAATAGTTTTTGGATGCTGAAGATGTGTGGAATTTGATTTCACTTCACACCTTAATTTTAGTGAGATAATGCACATTTATCACATGTTCATTGAAATAACAGCATAGTGGGGGATGTACTGCCTGTTGGTAAGGGCTGGCAGTGATGGCACTGGAGTCACCTTTGGGGTTTCCCAGACCTGGCTTTTATTAAAAAGTCATTTCCAAACAGAATCACTTTGGTTGGAAAAGCCCAGACCATTGAGTCCAAGCTGTGCCCAGTCCCCCCTTGTCACCAGCCCAGAGCACTGAGTGCCACGTCCAGGTTGTTTTCTGTACCTTGCTGGGATTTCCTGACGTGAATTAAAATCAGTTTGTAGAAAATGATCTTACATCTTTGCCTTTTGATTAAAAAATTACGTAATCCCATTTGGGGGGAAAAGGAAGACTTGTAATGCTTCTGGGGTTATTTGCTTTGACCAAACAGTCCTGATAAGCTTCAGGTTCAGAAGAAAACAGAAGGTTAAATTAGTGCTGTTGTTTGAAGCAGCACGAGGTGCAGCCGTGCTCCTGGATCACAGATAGGCTCTCCCAGCTGGAATAGCACTGCTGCTTCGATCCATATTGCAGCAAAGGCTTTTTCTCTGACCTACTTTGTCCCAGCCCAGGCTTTTGAGAGGTGCCTGCCTGTGGGGAAAGGTCTCTGCTGTAGGGTCTGAGTCCTGCTCTGGTGTGAGTTCCCTTGGTTTCATTTTCGTGTCGCTGTACGAGCGCTGCCCTTCCTGGACACGTGTTTCTGCTAAGCCCTGCACATCTGCCATTTTCTGAACTGAAAAGGAAGCTTCTCTGACACCTTCTTTTTTAACAAAACCCATCTAACGAGTTCTGTGCTGACTTGGTTTCCGTAGCTGGAGAAGACAAGTCTGTTCCCATGCAGTGCCAGGTGATTTGCAAGTTCTGTGCATGATTTGATAAAAAATCTAGTGCTGAAACTCCCTCATCTAAAATGTAAGTGTTGTAAGAACCTGAGTGCTTGGAATTCTGTATTATGAGTAGCAGAGCATTCCTTTTTCAGCTCTTCTTGAAGGGAGCAGTTAATATTAGGATGCCTGCACGACAACATCCTGAGTCATCGAGATACTTGACAGCTACTTTCCAACCAGAGCAACTGGTTTGACAAATGAGCTTGGACTTATTTTATCACTTTAAAGATAAATCTTTAAAGACTCATTTAACACCTTAAAGGTTGGGACATCTGATATTTTATTAAGTAACAATCTGGAGGTTTCTAAGTCCACTTATTTTGGTGGCTGAGCTCGTTCCGTGTGGCAGATCAAAGCCCGGCTGAGTCGCACGGCATACCAGTGGGGAGGAGGAAGTGACTGGGTTTCTATTCCTGGCTGACCCCAGCCTCGGAACCGAGGAAGAGCTTTAAAGGAAATGCAGCATTCAGCTCTCTGAGTCTTTCCAAGTATTCATAAGTGCTACCAGCCCTGGCTTCCTGCATGCGGCGTTTCGAGGCGTGGACGTCTTCAAACTGTCCTAATTTCAAAATGAAATGGGGCTAACAGGGGAAGCCCTAAAATCCATGGGAACAGCAAAACTTGCAATTCCAGATTTTATCAAAAACATCCAAACCATCCTATTTTTACCTGGCAGGCAGCTCTGCAAGCCCAGGCAGGGTGGGAGGTGTGGGAGGGAAGGGACGGCTGGTGCCCAGTGGGGCTGCTGGCACACGGTCTGGGCCCCTTCAGCCTGGGCAGGAGAGCTCTGTGGCATCCCTGCAGTGCCCAGCAGACCCGGAGGAGCTGCCAGCCCTCAAAGATGCTGTCTGCAGTGAGCCAGCACCGTGGTGGGGCTCCTGGAGCACCTGCAGTTGCCCAGGACCTCGAGCAGTGTGGGGTGGGAGCCCAGCCCTGGCCCTTGGCACAGGGCAGGCTGTAAACCTGTAAGGTCACCGAGCACGTGGAGGCTCTTGCGAAAGAGCTGTCCTTGCTCCTGGAAGGAACACCTCCCCTCACCAGTGTCCTGGGCTTCTCTGGGGATGGATGAGCTGGAAACCCAGTCCACCTGAACCGACTGGAATTGCTTTTCCTCCTTCCTTTAAGACTTTGACACGATTCCTTGCCAGAGGCCATTTCAAAGGAAAGAACCAAGCCAACGACCCCCCCAGGCTGTCATGGAACTGGAAGAGCGGTTCTTCATGGGCTGGAGAGCCGGGCAGGATTTGGGGTGCCTGCTGAGCTCAGGAGTGGCTGCTGGTGCCCTGCGGGGCTGGGGAGGGAGCGTGCACTGAGGGGTCTGGGGTAGCTGACCCTGAGCTGTTTTGGGCGCTGAGTGCCAGGCTGGAAAGCTCTGTGGGCACAGAGCCGAGCAGGGGGAGCTGCAGCTGGAAATGCAAGGCTGTGAGCCTGGGGGTTATCTGTGCATTGCTTGCACAGGATGGAGCTCGGAGCTGGCAGCTGCGGCTCGAGAAGGGGTTTGGGTTGTCCCTGATCCCCTCGGGACGCCCTGAGCTCAGTGTGCAGGTGGATGAGGGTGTTTGTCACCAGGGAGGATGGAGGAGCAGCTGTGGCTGTGCTCCCACCCCAGCCCCTTCCCCACTGCCTGCTCCTGCTCCCAGAGCACTTCTCTGGATGGGTTTGGCTCCAGGGCTTAAGAAATTGTCCCCAGATGCCACCAGATCAGCAGCTAAAATGGTGGGGGGACGTGTGGTGATATCTTCCTGCACAACGCTTTTTCCTTTCCTTGTTTCTGACACTGGGATATTCACATGTTTGTGTATTCCCCCCACCCCGTGTGTTAAATTCCATACTTCATTTTGTCTCTAAAATTTCAAATAAATCAAGGTGATTATAGGAAACAGGCTCTGCCAGATGCTGCCTGGGAAAATTCCTAAGGGCTTGAAAGCCATCCTTCACTTCTTCCACGCTGTAGTCATCGTTCCAGAGACATCTAGGAAATTAAAATCTTCTATTACAAAGATGGGTTACTCTGTCACACATATTAGCATCAGTAGTTTCCCTGGCTGTCCCTGTTGTCCCCACATGCTTTGGATTGCTGGAGCAGCACTGAGGAATGTTCTTCTCCGTCCTGTGCTGCTGCCATGGGTGTGCTACCAAAAGCAGCCACACTCCAGTTTGGCAAAAATCAATTTTTTTTTTTTTTTGCTAGTTTAACTGCAGGGAGATTGTAGTGAATAGAATGAATGTCAGTTTAATAGAATTAATAGAAATTTATAACTGAAATGTGAACTTTATAAGTATTTTCTACAAACAAAGCAAGAAAGAGCTTTAATTGTTCAAGAAAAACGAGAACTTGCCCATGTTCTATCCATTCCAGTAGTTTCTTTTTCTTCATTTTCTAACTGCCAAGGATAGAACTCGGTGCTGTCCCCTCTCTAATCATTCTTTTCCAGGGAAGGTGGTTATGCTTGTTGTTGCTGTGGTACTCCAGGCTGCTCGTTTTGAGGGTGCATTAAATCCGGGGGTTTCCAAGGTGGGAATGGGGCTGTGGGGAGCTGGCTCTGGGTTGGTGTTTGCAGGGGCAGGGCTGGGGGAGCCCAGGGTGCAGCTCCCTCCTCAGACACTCCGTGTGTGCAGTACATTGTGTTTCTGCTGCGCATTTCCCAGGGTGATGATGAATCTCAACAGTTTTCCCAGAATTGTAGTTTTAGTGAATAAAGCTGTTCTCCGTGGCGGAGCGGGGAATGGTGTTGGGAATCCTTTGCGTGTTTCTGCCCTGAGGGGGTTTCTAATTCTTTCCACTAGAAAGTCATCATGCAGATACTGCAGAGCATTAATTGCTTGGCCTTAGCCTCACACAACATGTGAAAATTAACAGTAATACAAACAAGCTGGCCATGAGATGCTGCCCTGGAGACGTTGTGTTGAAGTGACAATCACTGCCTTCTCCAGCCTGTGTTCTGGAGACCTTTTTGTGCCCACGAGTGAGACCAGGCTGGGAGCAGCTAATGGCTTGTCATGGATTGACTCTGGCACAGTGCCAGTGCCCCCATGAAAGGTGTATTTCCAAAATGGTTACTGTGAGATGTGACCCGGGAACAGAACAAAGCAGGCTCCAACTTGGGAATGGAGGGAAAAAAACCAACACTTTATTAATCTACATAGACACAAAAAGGAAGGGGAAAAAAACCCACACACAACAAAGGTGCCAATTTCAAATCTGGCCACTGATTGGTTTGACCATAACTTTCCCAGAAACTCACTTCCTGGTCAAACCATGACATGGCTCCATCCTCCGTGGCTGCTGCCTGCTCTAGGGCACGTTGCTTTGCTCTTATTTCTGGAGCTCAGTCAGCATTTCAGATCACTTCCAAAGCAGTGTTTTTTTGGTTCAGGTCAATCTTTTGGTGTCCTTGCTGTAGGATGCCCCAGTTGGTGCACAGGCGTGGAAGAGCAGAGCTGTGTCACTGCACCTTGAGCAGTTCCTCAGGGAAGAGCTGTTCCACTGCTCTCTCTCCTGGACTGCCTGGGATGCTCCTTCTGACAGCCTGGCTCTTGGCTGGGCACTTGAGTTTCTTTGGGCTCCTTGGACCTGTTCTAACCAAACCTGTTGGTTTGTTGCTGTTGTTTTCCATTCACGGACGATCTGCAGAACGTTATTACTTTCCCCTTTCTGCAGGTGTCTGAGCTGTCACCTGCCTTTATTAATGCCTTTGCAGCATCACGCTCATCAAGCTGCTGCTGTCTGAGGAGGGGCTGTGTCTGTTACCATCCTTCATCTCAAGAGGTGGAGTCAAATATTTGATGATCATTTTGTAGCACTCCAGCAGTGACACATTCACCTTTTATTTTGGACCCCTGAGTTGGTGAAGTTTCTACTTTTGTTTTTATTACTGCTGGCACAGTGAAGACAGGATCATAGAATGGTTTGGGTTGGAAAGGACCTTAAAGCCCATCCAGTGCCACCCCTACCAAGACAGGGACACCTTCCACTGTCCCAGGCTGCTCCCAGCCCTGTCCTTGGGCACTGCCGGGGGCAGCCAGAGCTTCTCTGGGCACTCTGTGCCAGGGCCTCACCCAAAATCCCATCCAACCCTTCCCTCTGTCTGTTTAAAGCCTTTCCCCAGGCCCGTGTAAAAAAGGAAAGTGCCTTTTGTCTCCTTCTAAGTAACCTTTTGCCAGTCCAAATTTCAGTTTTCAGGCCAGCCAGCCTGGGTTTTGCAATTGCATTTGATAAATAAGCAGTGTCTGGCTTTGCATTTGACAGGACAGGCACGTTGGAATTCACTTGGTGAATTTGCCCAGTGAAAACTGCTTCTTCACCCTAGTGATGCCTTTTTCTGTTAAATCACCAGCTGTGATTATATCTCTTATCATATGCAAGTACATTTTAAATTTTCTGTTATGAAACTTGTATTTACTTAGATATCTACCTGGGTACCTACTTAGATTAGAAGGCACATGTAGAAGGTCTATATTTGATGTTTAATATTTTTAGAGAAATAGCTGGTTTTGTCTGGGGGTAGACATGCAAATGTAGGACAAATACTTTGAGTCACAGGTCTGAAGGCTGTTGGTCAGTCCCAGCCTGTGGGACAAGATTAGAGTGTCTGGTAGTGAGAGATGGTCGAGGCCCAAGTCTTTTTCTTAGCAAACCACGGGTTTTGTAACTGTCCACGTAAAGGCAGGGGGGAGCTCAGCCTCTATCCCCTGCCAGCTCCTTATCAGCTCTGCTGCAGCCTGTGCCTCTGGAATCACGGAGCAGGATTAGCTGGGGCTGAGTGCAGCTGCAGATCCAGCCCAGCAGCACCTGGGCTCAGGCACCTCTCCCTGTTTGGGATCAGGAACCCTCTCCCTGTTTGGGATCAAGCACCTCTCCCTGTTTGGGATCAAGCACCTCTCCCTGTTTGGGATCAGACACCTCTCCCTGTTTGGGATCAAACACCTCTCCCTGTTTGGGATCAGGAACCCTCTCCCTGTTTGGGATCAGGAACCCTCTCCCTGTTTGGGATCAAGCACCTCTCCCTGTTTGGGATCAGACACCTCTCCCTGTTTGGGATCAAACACCTCTCCCTGTTTGGGATCAG